>NW_026901968.1:0-715 GCF_033783945.1 Neopsephotus bourkii
AGTTTTACGTATGAAATCGAGGAGCGACAGCAATGATGTTGGCACCGTTGCAAAGCTGACTGTGTGCTGAACATTCCCAGCACCAGATTTCCCCCGTGGCTCTTCGGCTGTGGGAACAGAGGCCAGACGTTCTTGCTCTTCTCACTGAGCTCCTGGGTGGCCTGTAGCGAGCATCGGAGAGGTTCCATTCAAATGCACCTTTAGGTATGAAATTGAGGAGCGACAGCAATGATGGTGGCACCGTTGCAAATCTGACTGTGTGCTGAACATTCCCAGCACCAGATTTCCCTCCTGGCTCTTCGGCTGTGGGAGCAGAGGCCAGACGTTAGTGCGCTACTCACTGTGCTGCTGGGCAGCCTCGACCGACTACCAGAGATGTTCCATTCAAATGGACTTTTAGGTATGAAATCGAGGAGCGACAGCAATGATGGTGGCACCGTTGCAGAGCTGACTGTGTGCTGAACATTGCCAGCACCAGATTACCCTCCTGGCTCTTTGCCTGTGGGAGCTGAGGCCAGAAGTTCGTGCTCTACTCACTATGTTCCTGGGCAGCCTCGAAGGACCACCGGAGAGGTTCCATGCAAATGGAATTTTGGTACGAAATCGAGGAGAGACAGCAATGATGGTGGCACCGTTGCAAAGCTGGCTGTGTGCTGAACATTCCCAGCACCATATTTCCCTCCTGGCTCTTCGGCTGTGGGAGCAGAGGCCAGAC